>NC_091444.1:32770714-32813227 GCF_964237555.1 Oryctolagus cuniculus
CTGGTTGGTGAGGTCTACCCTAGGTCAAATCCAGTCACACTCAGTTTTTGTTTAAATATTGTGTGTGGCCACTTTCACTTTATGATGACACAATAGATGGGGAGACAGAGATGCTGTATGGTAAAATCTACAAAGCTGAATATATCTGGGGCTTCCTAGAAAAGGTTTGCTGGCCTTTGCTTTATTATGCATATTGGGAGGCAGTAAAATGTTAAGGATAAGAATATAGCTATGGAGCAAGATGTGTGTTCAAATGTCAATTCCTCCTCTGACCTGCTGTGGTCATGGTTAAGTTACTTGTCATTCCTTTGCCTTGGTTTTCTCAACTGCTCAGTGCAGATAACAGATAACACTAGCACAATCTACATAGAGTGGTTGTGAAAATAAAATGAATCAGTATGTGTGAAGCAGTTAAAATCACCCAGAAATACACACATTGACATGTGTGGAGAGAAAGTAATTCAAACTGGTTTGAAAGAATTGGGAACAGGCACATGTATGTGTAGGGATGTGTGTTTAATTTATCCTGAGGGATGCATTACAAATAACTGAGTACATTTCCCTCCTTCTCTGGTTCATTCTTCTCAATCTTAGGTTAGTCGGTATGAGCAGATATATTTTCCTTCTGTTGCAAATGGAAACATTTACATGGAAAGTATGTTTTTGCTTAAGGAATCTTCATGGAATACATACAAAAGGCAAATAATTGGTGTGTGTGTCATCTACTCTCTGTCTTGATGGAATTCAGGTGAAAACTCAGATGAAATTAGTCACACAGGCATCGTGTGGGTGTCTGTCTGATGATCTGTATGATCTCTTTGCATTTGAATTTACATTATGAGGCAGATAGCTTCAAAGACTTCCTATGATGACTCTCAATGCAGCTTTGCAAATTTCCTCCTCCAGTCTTGGTCTTCACACTTGGAATCTCTGTGATTTTTCTTGCCTGCTCTTCAGTGTCCAGGTCCATTTGTTCCTTTTCTGGAATGGTTTCCTGGGGGTTGACAATGCCTGTGATTCATTTTCTTGACCCCTAGCAGAAGGTACTTATTAATCCTATATAACAAGTTAAATCATGCTTTAAAGACTCCTATATTCACAAACTAAAGTTCTCATTTGCTTGAGGTTAGGGGTTGAACCTTACCTTCTGGGTATGCTCAGCACACGGAAGAATATTCTACCCAAAGTATCTGCTCAATGATTGAATATTTGTTAAAAGATTTATTTATTTATTTGAAAGGCAGAGTAAGCGAGAGAGAGAGAGAGAGAGAGAGAGAGAGAGAAAATGAAAGATAAATCTTTCATCTGCTGGTTCACTCCCCAAACAGCTGCAACAGATGGGGCTGGGCCAGTCTGAAGGCAGGAATCAGGAGTTTCTTCCAGGTCTTCCGTGTGAGTACAAGGGCCCAAGCACTTGGGCCTTCTCCCACTGCTTTCCTAGGTGCATTAGCAGGTAGCTGGATCAAAAATGGAGCATCTGGGAGTTGAACCAGAGCCCATATGGGATGCCAGTGTCACATGCAGCAGCTTGACCCACTATGCCGATGATGTCAGTGTGGTTCTTTTTAAAGATCTTTTTAAACAATTGACTGTTGTTGATGGTAACTCTTAGTATGGCTTCTGAGGATCTGTAGGATGCAGCCACTGCCATTTCCAGTGTCTCTTGCTTCCCCCCTCACTCTCTGTGGTCTGACTACCTCACTCCTCTTGCAATGCTCTATTCTATCTCTTGCTACTCCCTGTATTTGAATTACTCTTTCCTCATCTTTGCCTTGTTGACTGCTAGTTATCTTTCAGATAATTGATTCAACAGTCAGTTTTTCATGGAAGCTCCTGGAATAGGCTTTCTTACTCCTGGCCAGAACCACAACAAGGCTTCTTCTCTCCTTGCTCTATCTTTTCTAGTACCATCATATCATTATTTATATTACATACTACATTTTTATATGGTCACCTAGTCAATGTCTATGTCTCCTACCAGAGTGAGCACTCCATGAAGAGGAACAATGTTGGCTTAAATGATGTATCCTCAGCTTCTGGTGTAGTAAAAAACTCATAGGTTTGGAATGAATGAACTGTGAAGAACTGATAGAGATATGAAAGATAAAAGAATAACACTCCTACGCAGTGTGCAATGTACTCAAGGAAGTTGTGCTGAGTCTCTTCCGTATGCCTGGTACTCAGCAGGCGTGGTGAGAGGTGAGATTCAAATCAACAAACTCCTCTCCATATCTGTTATGAGTCCAATGAGCCATTAGAGTTTCTGTTTTTGTTAACCTGTCCTGTTTTCCGAGATGGAGAGAAAGTGACTATTTTTGGATAGAATTCTCAATCATGGAATCCCAATTTGGCCATTAATGGGAAAGTATTGAATCCACAAAGCCAAGATTTTATGCAAGGTACTCCTCATAGTTACTGCAGCCATTAATAGCTTTTTTTTTGCTGCAAGTTTGCTAACTGGTTTATACCTGTCTTCTCTCCACATTGCTAAAAGTCTAATATTAAATGCTCGTACTCTCACCATGTTTCCCCGCATTATCCATGCCTTACCAATTCATTCTCTTTTTGCAACAGTTAATCACAAGTTTTTTTCATTCTGGGGTACTTAATTTTGTATGCATAATAGCCTTGATATTTCCCTCTTAGATCTCCATTTTCTTAAAGCATCAGTAATTCAGTCATACGAAGACTTCCGCTGGTTTGTTTTATTGCATTGACTGTTACAGATGAAGGATTGAAACTCACAGAATCTACCTACATCTGTTCCTTTATGTGTGATATCCAGTGCAGTTCCATTGCAGAAGGGTACCACTATCGAATAATGAAATTTCCTAAGTCACAGAATCCCATATTGGCAAGCAACAGGGACCCAGTTTAGTCTAATACTCATATTCCACAGATGACAAAAGTGGGACCTGTTGAAGTTAGATCACATGTCTTCTGAGACTGCTTCAAGATCCCGGATCTTATTCCCATGTTCTCATTATGCTTTATTCTCTGCTTTTGTGCTACTCTTTGTAATCCCTATGAGTTGACAGATTTCCCCCTTGCTAGCAAGAGT
Organism: Oryctolagus cuniculus; assembly: GCF_964237555.1. Lineage (NCBI taxonomy): Eukaryota > Metazoa > Chordata > Mammalia > Lagomorpha > Leporidae > Oryctolagus > Oryctolagus cuniculus. The sequence continues at coordinate 32,773,776 of NC_091444.1, forward strand.
AGACCTTTGGGCAAAAAGAAAACAAAAGTGCTGTGAAAACCTCCCTTTGTGCTTTTATGCAATGAGGCTCCTTTCACATCAGGTAGAGAAAGGAGCTTGCATTGCAGGTTGCTCCTTTGTGGCATTTAGGAATCATTTCTCTGTGAGAATCAGACCCTCAGTGGAGCTGTTCATTGCCTGGCACATTGTGATTGATGGATATCAATTTCCGTTTACATATCTCTGCTCTATGACATCACCCGTTTGGAGACATGCTTCAAACACAGGAGGTTGGCTGAGGGAGGCAAAGACATTTCTCAGCCCAGCTCCCTGTCTAAATAGCCATTATATTCTCCAAATCAATATGATTTTTGTTTCTCGGAGCTCTTTCTCAGGTTGCTGCCCTCAGCCTGGTCTGGAGGCACTGAGAGCTCATTTACTCTGGTCCACTAGCAACTTCAGAGCTTCATTAGTGGCCTATCAATTTCCCGGCACAAAGCAGAAGAAAACCCTCCTGAATGCTGAGCTGGGAAAGTTCAGCACCTGCTCTGCCTTCCTATTCTCCGCTTCAGCACCCTGGGGATAACTGCTCTGCAGAACAGGAGCTTGTCTGTGCTAGCCCAAACCCGAGCACCCTGACTAGAATAATGCCCAGTAGGTTCCCATTTTCTTTTCTCCTTTCCCAGCCTTAAACAAACTAGGGGAGGGATGTTGCCAAGGGCCACAGTAATAGGACCTGAATGCATTTAATTGTTATTCTAACAATTAAATTAACGGCTTTTTAAATTGTTGTTTTAAATTGTATGAGCCATCATTAATCAGAAAGAAAATTCAAGATATTGGGATGGCTATTATAAGTTACTGAACCTAATGAATGAGAACAATTATATCCAAAGAATGAAGAAAAATATTTGCAGTGAATCATGCTCCATATGAACTAATACTGGCCGGATCAGTCAATAGGTGAGTATAATCAGTAATACAGCCAAAGTGGGTGATTTTGGAGGCAGATAGAAAGACCATTTAAATAGAGTTTGATGTTGGGTCTAGGCAGGGTTTTAATTCTTTTGGTATCTTTATATCTGGTACAGGTGAGAGAGCTGCTTCTCTGATCTTACTTTTCCCCTTTCCTTTTTGTTCCTATTGCCTCCTTCTCTTCCTTCTGCAGTTAAAGTGGATTCTGAATTGGAGAGTGAGGAAGAGCTGCTGAGGTTCTTGTTGTCCCTTTACCTTGAGGGCCATAGGAAAGCAATAGTTCCCAACACAATTTTTACTGATGAGACTTGATCTTCATGGATTTGAATAGATAACATGTGCCAATGGAAATTGGTTATTATCTGAAAATCCATTGAGGGGTCTTTAAGAATACTTATCATTACTATCTATTTCAACTTGGGCATTTTTTCTTGGAGAAACTTTTTTTTTAAATTTTTTATTTAGTAAATATAAATTTTCAAAGTACAGTTAATGGATTACAATGGCTTCCCTCCCCCCATAATTTCCCTCCCACTCACACCCCTCCCATTGGAGAAACTTTTTTTAAGATTGAATTTATTTGAAAGGTAGAGAGAGAGAGAGACAGAGAGAGACAGAAAGAGAGGGACAGAATCTTCCATCAGATGGTTCACTCCCCGAACAGCTGGGGATGGACCAGGCCAAAGCAAAGAGCCTGAAATTCCATTCAGGCCTCACAAATGAGTAGCAGGGATCCATATATTTGGGCCATGTCCTGCTTTCTCAGGTACATTAGCAGAAAGCAGAATTAAAAGTGTAGCAGCCAGGACTTGAGACTGGAATTGGAGCTCATATAAGAATGCCAGCATTGCAGGTGATAGCTTAAATCTGCAATGCTACAACTTTGGCCCCATTTTTGGAGAAGCAATTTGACAAGAAAACATGAAAAAATCAGACACAGGAAAGTTAGGAGAATTACCATATATCTAGTGAAATCAAAGGAGAGACAACATGGTAGGTGTATTTTATAATAGGTATTGCATTTAGAAAGTGACAAAATAAAAACAAAAGTCAAATAAGGAAGTGTTTTTATTGTCCTGTGTGCTCACAGTTGCTACTTGGTAAAGGTAGATTATTAGAATAGAATATTAAGTAATTATGTCTGTAATTTCTGCTTCTTCATTTTTTAATGAGAAAAAATTTGTCCTTAGAGCACAATTTGATGGGGTCTGGTTAGAATAGAATGAAATGGGGAAATAGAGAGTGTTAAAATATTTAGAGACTTTGTGGGATCCAAGAGTTAAAAGCATTTTAAGTTTTTCCCATTTCTATTTTAAAAAAGAGAGAGGTGGGAGGGGGGAGGGAGATGATCTCATTCAATCCTTTGAAGGACTGCTACTCAGTAAGGAAGAAGTCCTGGGCAGTGTGAATCAGTTCAAGTCAACAACAGTGATGACTTATGCTCTGAGTATCCAGGGGAAGTTGGAATTCTACACAGTCCCATTGGCAACTTTGGGAGGCTTGGGTTCAGAGTGACTGTATCCCTTGAGGCAGTTAAAGGCTGAGACTGTAGATGGAATAAGATGATGCCTGTAAGTCACTAAACTTTGCTTTTCCAAAAGAGCCTGGAGGGTTGTATAGGAAGCTATTGATTATGAAATAATTTTCCCCTCATGAGACCTTAAGAAAAAAAGAAAACACTGATGTGTGCCTTCAATAGATCCTCTGATTTGAGGGACACTGATATCTGATTTAAGTGAGAGAAAAATATGGATTAATATATACATCATACTTATGTGTGTATACAGTACATCTGTGTATATATGCATACATGCTATATGTATGGGTGTAAAATCTTTGGTGAGACTTATTTTTCTAAATGCTTATTTATTATTTTTATCTACTTGAAAGGCAGAGCAACAGAAAGAAGGGGAGTGAAGGAGGGAGGGAGCAAGGGAGGGAAAGAAAGACAGAGATCTTCCATCACTGTTTCACTTTCCTAATGCTTGTAACAGCCAAGTCTCGCTTTCCTGCATGCGTGATAGAGAACCCACCACTTGAACCTTCTGCCTCCCAACATGCATTAGCAGGAAGCTGGATCAGAAGTGGAGCATCTTCAGAATCAGCCCTTAAGGCATTCAGATCAGGTTAAAAAGCCCATGAGAGTATTTCAGGCATGGAAAGCCAAGGCACTCTGGCAAAAAACAAAAACAAAAACAAAAACAAAACCACCTAAATGAAAGATCTCTGTGAGTGAGATCCCAGCAGAAAGAACGGGCCATCAAAGAAGGCAGTACCTTTCTCTGAAGGGAGGAGAGAACTTCCACTTTGACTATGGCCTTGTCTAAATAAGATCAGAGCTGGTGAACTCAAGAGGCTTCCATAGCCTTGGCAGCTCATGACAAGAGCCTCAGGTGATTACTGACGTCATAAACAAGAGTGTCTATTATTAAATCAACAATTGGAGTCACCGTGCACTTACTCCCCATGTAGGATCTCTGTCCTTAGTGTGTTGTACTATGTGAATTAACGGTTTAACTAGTACTCACACTTTGTGTTTCTGTGTGGGTGCAAACTGTTGAAATCTTTACTTAGTATATACTAAGTTGATCTTCTGTATATAAAGATAATTGAAAATGAATCTTGATGAAGAATAGGATGGGAGAGGGAGTGGGAGATGGAATGGTTGCAGGTGGGAGGGTGGTTATGGGAGGGAAAAGCCACTATAATCCAAAAATTGTACTTTGGAAATTTATACTTATTAAGTAGAAGTTAAAAAAATAAAAGTAGAGCATCTGGGACAAACCAGTACTCCTATATGGTACATCGGCATCCAAAGCAGTGACTTAAATTTATTAATGAAATTAGACATTGATATAGCAGTATCTTTTGGTCAAAGCTTGTCCCTATGTATACATTAATTGATTGAGACAATTTTACACATTTTAAAACAGTATTTTCCTTTAGCAAATGATTCCTCATTAAGCTATAAGTGAATTATCTGGTAAACTTTCACAGCTTCCCTAACATAATATTTGCTATGGTAGGATTAATGATAATAATAATTAGAATTTATAAGCATTCTTTCTTGTGCCAGATACTGAGCTATGAGTTTTACATGAACTATCCCATCTAAATCTCCTAGTCACCCTAGAAAGTAAGGTACTATCACTATCCCCTGCTTTTCAAAAACTTTTAGAAAATTCAGCAGTTTGCTCCCAAATCATACTTTAATAAGGGATGTAGCTGGGATTTGATTCTTGAAACTCTAGCCTGTACCCATCTTTTCTCAACAGCATTTCTACATTTTGGGAAAATAAGACTGTTGTGCAAAGCAACAAACTGTACAAATAGCCTGGGACAAAGCAATGCACAAAGCTAAGGTATGACTAGAAACAGAAACATCAACCCTTGATTGGGATTCAGATAACACTTTTTCTAACCACTGTTTTCCTACCCAACATGAGACTTTTTTTTTCAAGTTTCAGAAATCTGATGTCAAATAAATTCACCAAATACTTGCTGTGAATAACCATGTGACAAATATCAGTCCTGGACATGGAAAGACAGGCACAATGCTCAAAGATAGAATGTGGGGAAACAGTCCAATTTTATTTTTCTCTAAGTCATAAAAAAAGTTCTCTTGATATAGAATGAACAATGCTGAGTCTAAGGCGTTTGACGCCTGGATAGCTGCAGACTCTTCCCATGAGGCTGCACTGTCAGCGAGAGCAGGAGAGCGGGGTGAGCTCTGGGGACAGGCTTTGGTGAACATGTCCGCTTTAGCCACATACACTTTTAAAGGGCAGGTAGAAGGGGCATAATTAACTCAGGGGAACACTAGCTCTATAGGACAGAACCTACACTGGCACCAATATGCCTCTCCAATCAGCTTGAAGGCCACCTAGCTAGGGTAGCTTTCCAGGTGGGCCTGGGCCACACCCAAGAGCAGTTTACCTGATTGGCAGAAGGCAGGGGTGGAGGAAATGTGCCTGGGGGGTCCCATCACCTGCCAATAGTCAGGCTAACCGCATGGGCTAGGCAGGCAGCCTCATGGGATCACCCACAGACAGAATCCATTGAGTTCTGATGTAGTGAATCACCTTTCCATGCAGAGCTTATTGGGGCAAGGTCCATTCCAACATTTTGTGATGTTATGCAATCCCCAGTCTAGCATTTGAGCATTCAAAAAATGCTATGGGACCCCCCTTCCACTCTTATATATGTCATTGTACATACACTCTTCATTTGGAAACAGCCATGAAGGGTGGACATTTGGGGCTCCAGTGAAGACACATTTCATGAACAAAGCAGAACTCCTGGATTGAGTCTTAGCTCTTTCACTTTTGACCTAGCTTCCCACTAAAGCATAATCTTGGAGGCAGCAGATGATGACTCAAGTAGTTGGGTCCCTACCACCCATGTGGGAGACTTGGATTGACTTTTGGGCTCCTGATTTCAGCTTGGCACAGCTCTTCGGTTGTGGGTACTTGGGCAGCGAACCAGTGAATGAATGATCTGTCTCCGTCTTTCAAAAACAATGCAAACAAATACATAAATATTAAAAAAGAAACAGCTATTAATGAGTGTTATAGTTGGAGAAATTACCAATATTTATCCAGTTAATAAGATACAATTGTTTTCCTATAAACACCAGCAAGGCAAAGGAAGACAGAGAAATCCTGCTCCTATTAGAGAAATGAATGGAGATGAGAAAATGTGAGGGAGACTTCTTGTGCAAACATATCCAAGGTTGAAGATCACTGCATGTCCAGGCGGGGTAAAACATGGAGAAGATGGATGTGGCCAGGCTGGGCAAGTGGGTTCTGTCAGGAGAGCTGAGGAGTGGGTAGGAGATGCAGTCCAGGACTTATGCTTATCTATTAGTTCAAGTTTTGATCTTAAGGCTGGGAAAGACATGGCCAGAAATAAATGTTTAGGGCATGACATTCTTTCCATGTTAGGACATCACATTCTTGCTATTTGGTGACAAATGACTGAATAGCAAACTTGGTCCCATTTATGATCTAATTCTGTAAAAATGAAAGCCTGGGCATCTGGTTCAGGGCACTACAAGAAAGAGTTAAAGCTGAATATTGCTGCCTCACTCTTTTCTTCCTTTTTGGACATGAACCTGAACCTGCTGTCTTCCGGAGGTGCTTTCTCTTTCTTTCTGTGGATTTTATTTTCTGCCTTCTATGGGAGAGAATAGCTCCCTCTCTTTCCCTCTTGCCCTGAGCTTGTAAACACTCACAATGCACATTAACCTTTCATCTGAAGGCTGAGGATAGAAGCTCAAAGAACTGCTAAACCATTTCTAGTTTTAACACAGTGAAAGTGAGTGTGTGGGCGTGTCCGGGTGTGCGGGCTCCTGGAGGAGGTGTCTGAAGGGCTGCCCTGCTAGGAGGACTTGCTGCAACGATTCTCTAACAGACTGAACAAAGCTTCCAATAACAAACGGTGACATTTACACAAATATTTGTGGTCATGCTTTCCATTTCTTCGTATAGGAAACGAGGAAGATTTTGAAATGCTTTAGCAATGTGATCAGTAGACAGCAGTGGGAAGGAATTTCCCTGAAACTTGACTTACAATGAAAATAAGGAAGGAAGATCTAAAAGAACTGAGAATATTTTAGCTAATCAGGATGTGGCACTTTCCGACATCTGGATGTCCAAACAAGTATTTTGAATTCAATACTATTAACATGTGTCACTTTAATGAATATTTTCCTTTGCAGTCGATTGGGTGGTTACATTTTTGGCAATAACTTCGTGGTCTGTTGCTTACATTACCTGACCCACAGTTCTCTTTCCCTGTGTTAGCTGTGGGAAAGAAAAAGAGTGGAAAATATCTGAGCACCTGGAAAACAGTGCTGAGAATGTGACTTATCTTTTAGTTAAACCACTTTGGATAGAAGCTCTCTGCAGAGTGTCTCCTCACTGTCTCTGAAATCATGGTAACCAAAAAAAAAGGGAAATAAGTCCAATTTATATTAGAAAGACAAGAGAAAAAAATACACAAAGTGGGACAATTTTTTAAGGATAAAATGAAGGTTAGGTCTTTGCATTCATCCTTTTGCCTTTTAACAAACCAGAAATCAACAACCTCTTTGGATCAAAAGTATTGTCAGCAGGTTCATAGTAAGATATGCTATCAATCATTTAAAAAATCCCCATGCAGGCCTTTGCCTCATTCTGAAAACTGTCTTCTTGGTCCACTGCTATTTACAGAACTTTAAACACGTTGTGGGGAAGAGTTCTCAGCAAACCCCAAGTGAGAGGGGAAGGGAAAGGTGTGGAGCCCTAAGGAAGGGGTAGTGTTGAATGCAGCAAAGTGCCCTTTCAAGTCAGCAAGTATTTGGAGAGTTTTTATGGGGGACAGCCCTAGACTGGAACTTGTGTGTGTGCACAAACATGTTACGTGTGTGTGTGTGTGTGTGTGTGTGTCTGTGTGTGAATATGAAACTATATATATGTGAACCTGTGTATATGTGTGAATGTGAGTGTATGCATATATATGTATGTGTATATGAATGAATATAAATATGCATGTCTGTATGTGTGGGTGCATTTCCCATGAGTCACTAGTTCCTTTGAGGCAGTTTATGAGATTATTTAAAGACATAGGTTTTGGAATCATAGACCAGTGCTTAAATCCAGATGCCACCTTTCTCAAGACATACAATCATATGTCTGCTTTCTTCATCTGTTAATGGGGATAATAATGACACCGCAAAGCACACCAAACACCAGAGTTAAAGGAAAACTTTATTGTTGGGGCAGCGGAGGTGGTGGGGGCATCCCCAACAGGCTGTAGGGAGAGAGCAAAGAGAGAGAGAAGAGAGGGCCTGTGCAAGAAAGCAGGCCTGGTTACAGCCTTGCAGGAATGAGGGAGTGGGAGCAGTGAATCCGTTAGAGTAGGGGTGGAGTTGACACTTGTGGTTGGGTCATTTTGTCACCTGACTCCTAGTAAGCCAGGCTGGATTCTGGAGAGGTCAAACTTATTGTACAAGATGGTGACTGGCCCAGGGCCCAAGATGGTGTCTGAGGCTTGAGACGGCACCTCAAATAAGACAGCAACATTTCACTAGCCCTGATCTCACAAAGTTTGCTGCTGTGAGATAGTAGGTAGGAAATAATTAGCACTCTGTTGGACAAAATAAGCTTTCTTTTTTTGAAATTTTAGTTAAAGTATACAAGTTTCATGTATTTCATATATACAGATTCAAGAACACAGTGATACAGCCCACTTTACCCTCCCTCCTGCCCACACTCCCACCCTTCTTCTTCCTCCCTCTCCCATTCTCACTCTTAAGTTTTACAAAGATCTACTTTTAGTTTACTTAATGATTGTGAAGTTATTCCTAACTAAGTATAAGAGTTCAACAATGGTATGAAGGAAAAAAAAAAAAAAACACTGTTCCTCAACAGAAGAGACAAGGACTGTCAACAACCATTGAATCTTGGGGCCAGGGCTATGGCATAGCAGGTAAAGCCGCCACTTGCAGTGCGGGCATCCCATATGGGCGTTGGTTTGAGACCCGGCTGCTCCACTTCCTATCCAGCTCTCTGCTATGGCCTGGGAAATCAGTAGAAGATAGCCCAAGCTCTTGGATCCCTGCATGCATGTGGGAGACCCGGAAGAAGCTCCTGGCTCCTGGCTTTGGATTGGCCAGCTCCAGCCATTGCCACCAATAGGGGAGTGAACCAGCGGGTGGAAGACCTCTCTCTCTCTGCCTCTCCTTCTTTCTTTCTTTCTATGTGTAACTCTGACTTTCAAATAAATAAATAAATCTTTAAAAAAATTAAAGAAATAAAAAAACCCAACCATTGAATTTCAATATGTCCGTTTCACTCCAACATATTACATTTTGTGTGCTGTATTTGTTACCTTGAGTGAGGGCAAGACTTTGGACAGCATTGATTGGCTGTCTCCTCCCTCCACAGTCCCTGCAGCTCTTTCCCTTTTTCTTCCTCTTCCTTTCCTTTTTCACTTCTTTTCTCCTATCTGTCTTCTCCCTTTCTCTCTCCCATCTCCTCTTACTCTCCCCTCCTTCACTTCCTCTTCACTCCCTTCTTTCTTGCTTCTTATTTTCCTTGTTAAGCAAACTGTGTGCTCCATGTTTGTTGTTGATTCTCTGACTCACAGCAGCGTGGATTCCTGCTTCAGAAAGCCATCTACTCACAGAGGTTGGGAGAAGCACTGTTACTCTCCTTGTTCTGCATGTATCCTTCCCAGCGAAGTTTCTGGGTGCACATGGCACACACAGCTCTGTGACTAATGCTGGAGTCATAGGTGTGGAGACTGGGACTTTCCCTCCCTGCTCACCACCCAGTTTAAGGCTCAGAGTCCTTCACAGATGAAAAGGAAAGATTCCAAATCTAAGGAATGAAGTGGACTCTAGTTCCAGGGAATCATTTTGTTTCAAACTATGAATATCATTGAGTGGCTTCTCAAATTTCCAAATGTTGAACTAAGATTCAATGAGAGAAGCTCAAGTCGCATTGGTTTCCCACTTGAGATGTGTTGCTATACTCCTGAAATATCTTCTGGTAAGACAGTTTTCTCTGATGGGTCAGGATAGCCACTTTCTAGCTGCCTCCCGTATCCTCAAATCCTAATTTTTTTTCTAAATTTCCTGTATAGGGAAAAGTCATGTTTGGAAAACTGATTAGAACTGTTTATGTATTCAATAAACAAGTGTTCATTAAACACCCTCTGGGTGGAAGGCGCTGAGATAGCTAGTGGAAGGAGAGAGTAGTCTAAGACACTGTCCCTAAATTCAAAATGTGTAGTTAAGAAGAAAGATGAGTCAATTTGCGATTTCAGTGCAGTGTACTAAGTGTTGGGATGATTGTGACAGATATAAGGCCAAGAGAGGAAGGAGAGGTTAATTAATATATCCAGCATCACAGCATGGAAGAGGTGGGGGCAGTGCTGCAGCTTGGTTTCCATGACTGTGAAATCTGTGTGCTTACGCACTAAGATGTACACCTCTTTTCTTGTTTCCCACATAAATGACTTTAAATGATAAGTAACAAATAATATTTAGATTCAGAGATGAGAATAATATTACAATCATATTTATATTTATATTTATGTGTGTTGTGTTGATAAAACTGTAAAATTATGCATTGTTTTAAAAATATTTGAAGGCAGAGTCGGGGGGAGAGAGAGAGAGAGAGAGAGAGAGAGAGAGAGATCTTCCATCTTCTAGTTCACTACCCAAATCTTGCATCAGCCAGTACTGGGCCTGGAGCAAGGAGCTTAATCCAGGTCTCCCACTAGAGCAGAAGGGAGTCAAGTACTTGGGTGCCTGAACCATCATCGGCTACATCCCAGGACGTAGTAACAGGAAGCTGGATTGGAAGCGGCACTCCAATGTGGAAAGTATGGAATTGGGGCATCCCAAGGTTGACTTGGCTGCTGTGCCAAATGCCCACCCCTGTGTTTAGTAAGTAAAAGTTTACAGTTAATAGTAAGAAGAGCCAGGCTGTTAGAGTAGTAGAGCTAAAACTTTCAATAAACTAGAAAAGAAGAATTATCTATAATGTAGCTGTAATGTCAATAAGAAATCACATATCATTGGAGCCTTCAGAAGTTTAGTCTATCAGTTAGGATTGTATTAGGCTGCATGTAACAAAATACTGATTGTGTAGTGGCTTCAGAAAGGTTTGGGTGATAGTTCCAGGATGGTATAGACACTAAAGGGAGCTACTGAGAGTAGAGGATCCCATCCAACCATCTTATCGTGTATTCATCTTATGGCTGCAAGATGACTACTTCACCAGCAGATATAGCTATCTCCAACATGCAGAAAAGGGAGGAGGGCATGGTAAATTGTACTGCTGGCTGAGTTTGGCTTTGTACTAGGAAAGCCTGCCTTCCTAATCATAATCCTCTTTAACCTCATTGACCCATGCTAGGTAGTAAAACTACTTGAGCTACAAAGGTTTTAGAGAGGTAAATGTTTATATTGGGCTAAACTGCTACCCTAAATAAAACCTAGGCTTTGTTAATAATGTGAAATGAAAGAATTCACAGTGAGGAGGCAGCCAACACTGCTGCACCTCTTAAGTAGGGTATATAATCATTTAAATTCTTTATAATGTTCACCCTCTCACAAAATGCATTAAAATGTTCATAAGGCAAATATACATTTCAAATTAGGTTTTGTTTGGACATAGTCTAAATCAATTGAGGATAAAGTCTAAATAAATTGAGTCTAAATCACTATAGAAGGGGGCATACAGCTTTGCTATGTTGCCACATTCATAGTAGGTTCTTTCTGGTGAGAGGGAATCTGTTTATCAGTTATTTGTGCTTCCGCATGAAACATTGCTATGCTTCATTGTTTATCTACTTTTGTTTTTAGTTTGTAATTTGTGCCACTAAGCATTTTCATGCGGTGTGATCAAAGTTTATTTTGTTATAGTTTTTTATAAAATATACTTTGGATTTAGAATAAAAATGAACAGAAGTCTAAGATTGTCAACAGAAACCAACTTGTTCATTAGTGAATCAATCAATCAACACATATGTATTGTCTTCCATGGCCAAGGCAATTTCATTATAACAGAAGCATATTTCTTATTTTCTTTGTCAGCTGGCATATTCTTCTGTACATAATAGTCAATAAATGTTCTGACTGACAAAACTTCACCTGCTATAGGATTTAAATAGTCAGAGAAATAATGTAATTTCACCTGTCATCATCATCATCACTGCCATCTGTATTAGTAAAATATTGCAGAATTCTGGGTTTAACATGAAGCAGCCATGAACCAGAACAGTTTAGGGGGAAAGAATGCCAGTTTTGAGCCAGTCAGGAGCCCTGCAAAAAGACAGTAGAAATATGACTATCCCACAAAGAACCAAATAAAAACTCTGGCAACCAGGGTTCTGCTGTTTCTCCCATCAATTACCTTGGTTGTTTCAGTTTAAAGGTACCAATGATTGCTTCTGACAAAATAATGCACAGAAACTGTTGATCTCTTGCGTTGAGGCATTGCTGTGGCCTGGATGTTTGCATCCCGCCCAAATTGATATGTTGAAACCTGACCATCAGAGTAGTAACTAATAGGAGGTGGGGCCTTTGGGAGGCGACTAGGTGGCCAGAGCACAGCCCTCCAGAATGGGATTAGTGCCCTTATAAACGGAGCCCCAGAGAGCTGCCTTGCAGCACAACAAAGGGAGTTTACAAACAGCAGATGCCATCCATGAATTAGGAAGCAGGCACTTATCAGTCACCAAATCAGCTGATACTTTGATGTTAGACTTCCCAGTCTCCAGAACTTTGAGACATAAGTGGTTGTTGTTTATATGCTACACAGTTTATAGTATATGTTACAGCAGCCAGAAAAGACTAAAACAGGTATGCACAACAGGTCTACTTGTTTGTAATACCCCAAGGAAATTTACTCATTTGTAGATAGGTGCACCTAATTTGGAAGGGCTATGTGGATCAACCCCAAATTTAGAGATAGGCTTGAGCTTTTTCCAGAGGAACAGAAATAGGAAACCATTTTGAATTGACATTGTAATAAAAATTGATTTAGTCATTTATTCATTTATTTAGCAACTATTTTTTAGATTTCTTTATTTGAAAAGGAGAATGACAAAAATGACTAATATTCATCTATCTATCTATCTATCTATCTAGAGACAGAGTGAGGAAGAGAACTTCCATTTGCTGGTTTGCGCTCTAAATGCCTGACAGAGCTGAGACTGAGCCAGGCTGATGACAGGAGCCAGAAAGCCCATCCAGGTTTTCTACATGTATGGCAGTGATTTAGTATTGGAGCCATCATCTGCTGCCTTCCTGGCACATTTTCAGGAAACTGGACCAGAAGGAGAGATGGAGATGGAATTTGATCCCAGGCACTCCAATATGGAATGCCAGAATCCCACACGGTGGTTTTACCTGCTGCATCACAACTCCTGTCCCTTAACAACTATTTATTGAGGACCTGTATGGTTATATGTTATAGCTACATTATATGCTATTACTATAGCAGTGAGCAAAAGCCAAGTCCCTACTCATATAGAGCTTCCACTCCCATTGAGAGGAAAGAGATAATTAACAAAGACACATACATAAACACACACACATATTAAATAATGCTAAGTGCTCAAAGGGAAAACAAAGTAAGATGCATAGTGCTGGGCTCTGATGGGATGAAGGGAATGTTGTAGATGCACTAGTGAAGGAGGGTTTCTCTGATAAGGGGCCATTGGAACAGAGACTTGAAAGTATCCGGGGAGCAAAGCCTGTGTATCTCCAGGGGAAGAAGCTTCTGTACTGGAAAGTATAAGAGAAAGAAGATGTTTGGCTTCTTAGAGAAACAAGGTGAGGAGATACTGAAAGAAGACATGGTATAACTGGGTGGCTTTGGTGGCTGCCACAATAATCTAGGTGTGAGATGATGGCAGCTGGGGTCAGAGTAGGAGCAGCAGACACATTGGGGAAATGACACTGGTTGTCTCTGAGTGCTAAGATTTATGGGCTTTTTATCTGCTTCTCTTTACATTCTAGGCTTTGTGCATTTTCTACAAATAATACAGTATTTGTATAATCAAAGGAAATACTGTCTTTCTCCATCCAATCTGGCCTAATTGCAAAAGAATGGCTTAAAGAAAGTTCACCCAGGATCATAATTCATAATTATAATTTAATAAGATCTATTTGTAATGCAAAGCAAGGTTGATTTTTATCAAACACTTTCACTAAATTTTAAAAAACTTTGAATTATATAGGGCATACTGAAAAGGATAAAAATAGCAGGGAGAGGAGAATGAAAATGAGGGAGAGAAATATCTTTTTTAATTTTTTTTTGACAGGCAGAGTGGACAGTGAGAGAGAGAGAGAGAGAGAGAGAGAGAGACAGAAAAGTTTTCCTTTTGCTGTTGGTTCACCCTCCAATGGCCACTGCAGCCGGTGCGCTGCAGCCGGCGCATCGCGCTGATCCGAGGCCAGGAGCCAGGTGCTTCTCCTGGTCTCCCATGGGGTGCAGGGCCCAAGCACTTGGGCCATCCTCCACTGCACTCCCTGGCCACAGCAGAGATCTGGCCTGGAAGAGGGGCAACCGGGACAGAATCCGGCACCCTGACCGGGACTAGAACCTGATGTGCCGGCGCCGCAAGGCGGAGGATTAGCCTATTGAGCCATGGCGCCGGCTGAGGAGAGAAATATCTTAAAATTGGCAAAGGAAAAATGGCATTTTGAATAGCTACACAGATAATCTAACTAAGCAGCAATAAACTATGTGAAAGGCTTTCCTCCCTCCCTCTCTTCCTTCCTTCTTTCCTTCCTTCCCTCTTCCCTCCATCCTTCGCTCCTCCCTCTATCCTTCCCTCCTCCCTCCTTCCCTCCTCCCTTCTTCCTTCCCTCTCTCCTTCCTTCCTTCCTTCCTTCCTTCCTTCCTTCCTTCCTTCCTTCCTTCCTTCCTTCTTTTTTTTTCCTTCGTTTCTTCTTTTTATTTCTTCTTGAGTCAGAGAGAGAGAGAGAAATAGAAATAAGTAGATAGGTCAGGTGCTTTTCCACCTGCTGCTTTACTCCCCAAATGCCTGAGAACCAGGAACACAATCTAAGTCTCCCACATAGTGATTTTCCACGTGTACAGCCATTACTGCTGCCTGCTAGGATCTACATTATCAGGAAGTTGCCATTAAGAGCCAGGGCCAGTAATCAAACCCAGTTCTCTGATATGAGACTGGGTCTTTTAATTAGCCTCTCAACCTGAGGTTAAACACCTACTCAATGAAGCTTTTGAAATTTTAAAATTTATTTATTTGAGAGACAGAGAGAATGAAAAATTTCATATCTTCTGATTCGCTCCCTAAATACTTGTAATGGCCAGTGCTGGGCCAAGCCAAAGTTGGAACCCAGTCTGAGTCTCCCACCTGATTGGCAGTGACAAACACCTGGGCCATTATCTGCTCCTCCCATAGCATGCATCAGCAGGAAGCTGGACTAAGGAGCTGGAACTGTACCCAATGAAAGACAATCAGAGTCATGGGCATCCCAAACAGAAGCTTAATCTCTGTGCCAAGTGATCATCCCTGCCCTATGGAAAATTTTAGTATTTAAAGATTTCTTCTTGATAAATTATTTTTAAAATTTTATTTAAAATATGGAACACATATGCATTTAACTATTCTCTTTTTTTAATGTGCTTTACTACTATGTAAAGAATATGTCATGAAAATTTGTCAGTGCAACAGAAAATAACATACAATGAGGTGATCAGATTTGTTACTGAGTCATTTTTAAAATTCTGCAATATAATGAACAAGGTAGAGTATAAGGAAGAAATGGTGGTATTTGGGTTTTGGTATTTATACTAAATGCAATGGGAAACTACCAAAGTAGTTTAAGCAGGAAATTGGCTTGATCAGGCCCACATTCAGAAGGCTCACTTTGTAAAATTAAGTATTTGTTTTGTTTTTTTAGAAAGCAGACACACAGACACATATTGGCACACACACCCAGGGAAACACAGATAGACAGAGAGCTCCCTTCTGCTGGCTTACTCCTCAAATGCCCACAATGGTCAGAGCTGGGCCAGACCAAAACCAAGAGCTAGAAACACATGGGTGGTGGGGATCCAACTACTTGAGTCAACATCTGCTGTCTCCGAGGGTGCACATTAGCAGACAGCTGGAATTGGAAACCAAACTGGGACTTGAACCTAGGTACTTTGATATGGGATGTGGACATCTGGATCAGTGGTTTAACTGCTATGCCAAATACCTGTCCCCACTTTAAAAAAACAAAACTAAAACAAACAAAAGGGCCAGATTTCATATGAGAAAGATACGATTGAGGAAATCAACTAGAGAATTAAGAAATATACATTGATAAATGCAAATATTACTTTTATATAGGACAGTACAAGTACATTATCATTAGAAAATGAATTGTGTAACTTCCAGAAATTACAAGATTACATTGGGAAGAAATAATGATCATAACATACAAATACTCATTAATGAGTTGACCACTTGAAAAATGAGGCCATCTCAACTCTCTTACAAGACAGTATTTGCTTCTGTCTTGCTCATCCCTGTTTCTTTCCTGTTAACCTTAGGTTGTTGGTATCTCACTGACTGTTGGTTGTTGACAAAATCATGTAAATATAGGGTAAATTAAAAACCTTGCAAAATTTGAGTATAATGTTTCATAAAGTCAGCAAAAGTAACATTGGAGAACTGTCCACCAAACACGGCCAATAAAAGTGAGAATTTATTAGAATTTGATGAGCACAGCCATTATTATGGCTGACTTGTCCATTTTTTCCACTACCAATGATTAGTTTAAACTCATCAAAATAAATCTGTTCCTCTAACTGCTTATTTATTTAAGAATAATTTTAGTTAAGTGAAATTTAAAAGACACACACAAGAGAGGGTATTTTTTGAGATTTTTTCAAAGTGTTGAAAATGTTTGCTTTGATGCTAAGAGGACTGCAAAAACCTAGAATGACTAATTTAATGTTATTAATATCCAATACAGATCAGTTTTTCCCACTTAATTCAACTAAAACTAAATAACTTTGCTGAGCAAAGATTTCCAAGATGTTTGCAATATTTGGTCCTATTGCTTTAAATAAGTCCTACTTAAGATATCTGTATGGTCAGTGACAGGCTAACTTTAGGGAGACCCAATCAGCATAAACCAAAGCAGAGACAGAAAAATATTACTAAGATTGCCAGTTTATAGATTTAAGGTCAGATATGAAAAGTTGTACAAGCATTTCTCCACCTCTTGGACGTTTCTTATCTGCAAAATTTTACAAAGTGGGGATGCTACTTGATAAAATTAGGCCCATTAAAATGGGAAGAAAGGAAGAGAATAATGCAGAGTTCAGAAGGTTGGTGTTATGACACAGCAGGTTAAATCACAGTCAGTGATTCAGGCATCCCATATTGGAGCACTGGTTTGAGTCTGGGTGCTCTGTTTCTGATTCAGCCCCATTCTAATGTGCCTGAGAGGGCAGAAGATGGCCAAATAACTTGGGCCACTGCCACCCATGTGGGAGATCAGGATGAAGTTCTAGGCTCTGGCTTTGGCTTGACCCAGCCCTGGCCATTGCTCCCATTTGGGGAGTGCACTAGTGGATGGAAGTTCACTCTTTCTCTCTCTCTCTTTCTCTCTCTCTCTCTCTCTCTCTCTCTCTCACACACACACACACACACACATACTCTCTTTCTCCCTCTGCCTTTCAAATAAACAAAAACCAAATCCTAAAATAATAAGAAACTTAGAGTTCAGAATAGACAAGGCGCTGCTTCATTCTGTATTGTGGCTGAAGGTCCACTTCTGCCCTTTGAGTCTCATTCAATAATCTCCTATTTCTTTGACCCATAATCCTCACCATTACTCTTTTAATCCATTGGAGCAGCATTCACAATTCTCCCTGCTGATTTCTCTGCTCTCTCTGCAGTCTCTTAGAAGTGTACCTGCTAACACAACTTTAAAGATCCCCTATAAGTTAATAACTGCCACTTTCTGTTTCTTGTCCTAAGCTTCCATAATTTCTCCCTACCAATAGCTACTTGAAAGAACTCACCACCAGCTCACTTAACTCCTCAGAGACTCCTAATCATAACTACTGCTGTGTTCTTGCATTGTTTTCCTTGGTACCAGTTTTCTAGGTAGTAGCTCTTAACTCAAACTGCACAACAGAAATGTTTGAAGAGATTTTTCACCTGTATCTTTTTTTTTAAGACTTAGTTATTTGAAAGGCAGAGTTACAGAGAGGCAGAGCAAGAGAGAGAGAGAGAGAGAAAGTCTTCCATCCACTGGTTCACTCCCCAAAAGGCTGAATTGGCCAGAGCCATGCCTATCCGGAGCCAGGAGCCAGGAGCCAGGAGCCAGGAGCCAGGAGCCAGGAGCCAGGAGCCAGGAGCTTCTTCAGGGTTCCCACATGTTTACCTGTATCTTGTCAGCTTGGAGAGGTTACTATTTAACTGTCTGGGATATTTATTTGGGGCAGTCAAGGTTGAGAAATCTAGCGAAGCCCTGAGTACTGGTTGCTTTCCCACTCAGTCTGTTTACTATTCTCTGTGCTGTTCCTTCAGTCTTCTCTCCTTCGCCTCCATTCCACAACCATGGGCCTCTCACTCTCAGCACTAGTATAGATACCTTTAACCAGTTGGGCTGTTTTTCTCCTATAGCTCTGTTTACTTGATTAACAATAAGAAGTTATCTCTAGGCATAATTTCTATCATGGTATCATTCTACCCACAATTCTCTATTGACTTATGAATGTCTACTTGAAAGAAACATTTAAGTTTTTAGATAACAGATCTTGAGGTGTCTACCCACTGACCTCACCAATCCTTCTCAAAACAGTAGATGCTGTTGATATACTTTATATACTCTCCAATTTCCACCTTAATCCACCACCATCAGTTCTATTTTCCCTTCTTTAAATGTAACCTTTATCCTCTGTTAATTTTCTTCTAGTTGTATTTTCCTTCACTAATATAATCTAGTTCTAGTGAAGCCTTGGATACCTCTGCTCAGGTAACAAAGTTCAGATTGTGTTTACATGTTTCTGACTATTGTGCTTTTGATTATTTATCTGTTGTTTTTGGCATCTCATCAATTTTGGGTTTTTCAAAACCAAATGCTATTTTAATTACCTCCTTATATACACCAAGTGTTCTATGTTCAGAAGTCACTGAAGAACTGGCTGATCGACAGCCAGTTTTCTGTTGACCAAGTGTAACACTTCAATCCTCTCTGCCTGAGCCAAGTCCAAGATACAGCTCTTATTTATTCCCCAGATGGGTTTGCATAGCCATCTGCCCCAAACCCTAGGATTGGAATCCTTTAATGTGGAGATCACTATCTGTGGGCACAAGTATGGCTTGATGCATGACCAAAAGTACTTCCCACGCTGAGCACACAAGCCTTTGGTTTGCAGCCAAAGGCAATTATGTGTAGAATCTGGAGCTGTTTGTAATTCCAAATTTTATGTCCTTCATGCTTCTTTCCAAGAGCCACCCCATTTCTAAGGGATTAGTATCAGACCAGCCGTTGGCTCCTATAACTGTTTAACAATCCATTGATCTTTTGCATAGTTTGAAGTGGCGTTTGAGCATGCATTTTCTCTGCACACCTGAATTATAATGGGCTGATCTCTGCTCACCATATGTGATAGCCACATGGTTATTTGTGAATCTGAACTACACAATTGCAGTGTGGTGTTGTGTACTAATTCAAATTTTTCTTTACTTGCTTCAGGTCTATATGTAACTCCCCGAGAGTGAAGAAGATACTTATATGACCTTTCCAACTGTGGTACAACTGGAGATAACTCACTCTTCTTGGCTAAGCCAATTGGTTGAAAACGTACAAGTAGTGAAGCTGAGCAGTTTTCAAACTTTGATGTGCCTTAGAATTATCTTGGGGGCTTTCTTAAAAGCATGGATTGCCAGGCTTTGCCCTCTGAATTTGTGATTCAGTAGGTCTGGGGTCAATGGGAAGAAATTTCATTCCTAACAAGTTCCTGGGTGATGCTGTTACTGCCCTGAAGATCACACTTTTTATATAAAAAAGTTTATATATTTATTAGAGAGAAAGAGAGAGAGAGATCAATCTTCTACCCACTGGTCTACTCAGGTGGCTGCAACAGCCAACTTTGGGTGAGGCAAAAGTCAGGAGTCAGAAACTCCATCCTAGGCTCCCACATGGATAACAGGGGCCAGAGTATTTGAGCCATTTTCTGCTGCCTTCTCAGGTGCATTGGCAGGAGGCTGGATCAGAAGTGGAGCTGCCAAGACTAGAACTGGCACTGCAGTGTGGTATACTAATGCCACGAGTGGCAACCTGATATGCTATGCCACAATGCTAGCTCCTAAGCATCACAATTTTAAGAATCACTGTCCATGTTATACCCCAAATCTAGCATTTTCTTTGAAACTGATTGTTAGAGGGAGATCTTTTTGAATTTCAGGAATTTCTAGACATAATTCTGCCTAGAGAACGGTGGACCAGCCTTCCTTCCATACATCCATGACAGTGAACAAACTGTTTGGACTATTTCATGAGCATGTTTATTAGTTCACCTCTAAGTCATGCTTAACATACTTGTTTATAATGTTAGGGCAGAAATACTCAGCTTGAAACCTCAAAGGCACTTCAAAATATGTCACCACTGAAAAGTACCAACCATGCATAGAAGGCAGGGTTCCCCATTTGCCCAGAAGTTGAAACATTACCTGTGGGACTTGAACATTTTTTTTCAGGTTATGAAGAAAGAGAAGAATGGGATGTTGTAGCAAGGCTGAAGATTTTTTGAGTCAGTAGCTCTGTGATCATTTTATTAAAACACTCTGGAGTCAACTTTCTCTTCTTGGAAGTAGTACTCTAATGTTACATGGAGAAGGTGTAAGACTTAAAACTGTATACATTCCTTCTTTCATGTGAGATTTGCAATATGTCTGAATGGATGGGAACTAGGTTCCTGTCTTTGTAGTTGCATATTTATTATCTCTAGATTCTAGCTGGTACTCCTGTGGGGTCTGTACCTGTTCTACAGAGATATATGGACTTGCTATGCATTGAAGCAGGCAGAGTGATTGCCAGTTTTGGGCTTTGTCAGACCTAGTTAAGATTAAGACACAGGGAGGCTGATCTCTCAAATAATCAGTGTAGAAGTGCTAGATGAGAGTCATCCTGGGTATAGGAACTGTGGTTTCATGGTTGTGTATTTGCTTCTGACTATTGAAAAGGCTCAGCCTTGGGCAGAGATTAGAGTCTTTCATATCCATCCTCAGTGCTCCTGACGTCCCCATTCTGTAGTTCCTTTCTCCCAGTGTCTATCCACCTACCAAATCTTGTACCCAGGAGACAACCTGGTTTCAGCTGATTCTGAGAGCCTCTGCCCCCACTTAACCTCAACCTGATGAGAATGACTGCTACCATGATCCACTGTGCTTATGTATGTCTTATCCTTCAGGTATACTGAGATGGAAATAGATCAAGTCTAGGTGTTGCTTCACTCACTTTATTTTCATGTTAATCCTCATTGCTAATTGGGACCTGAAAGACACTCTCCTCTACTGAGGTAATTTCAGGCATCAGCAAGCAGGGAAGTGGACCAAAGAACCTTAGGCAGCTACCCAATCCACATGTAGATAAGATAGGCTTTGGGTTCAAATTTAATATGAAAAATATTATGATTCCTTAGCCTGGCATGTAGCATCAGAAAAATCAAAATACATATGTGTGTACACATAACATACCAAACAATTTCCATTTGAAATAAATGTTTTCTGCTACAGGGGCAATCAATCCCCAGCCTTTCTTCTTTTTATCCCCCACCCCCCGTGCCCCCGGCTACAATTTATTTTTCAGTGGCAGCATTAGAACATATTTATTATGGTCTACTTCCAAATTCTTTTTTTTGTTTTGTTTTGTTGTTTATTTTTTTCCCCAAAGAAACCTTTTATTTAAGGAATACAAACTTCATGCATTTCAGAAATATAACTTTAGGAATATAGTGATTCTTCCCACCATACCTGCCCTCCCACCCACTCTCCCACCCTCCTTCTCCTTCTTCTCCCATCTCCAGTTCCATTCTTTACTAAGATCCATTTTCGATTAACTTTATACACGGACCAACTCTATTATTAAGTAAAGAGTTCAACAGTTTGCACAACAACAACAACAACAACAATGCCTGTTCCTCAACAGTCGAGACAAAGGCTGTTCAAAGTCACTGCATCTCCAAGTTAATTTCATTTCTTTTTTCTTTTTTAGAAACTTAATTAACTTTAAAGAACATCCAGGAATGATACATCTTTTGCAAGCACTTAGACATAATTATAATACAACTCTTTGAGATCCTGCATGGGAAGTTACTGCATAGTGATCCTGTTGTTAATTTAATAATTAACACTCTTATGTATGACATCAGTTATCACCCGAGGCTCTTGACATGGGCTGCCTAGGCTATGGAAGCCTTTTGGATCCACAAACTCCATCAGTATTTAGACAAGGCCATAAGGCTTCATAAGGAAGCTCTCTCCTTCCTTTAGAGATAAGTACCTCCTTCTTTGATGATCACTTATTTCCACTGGGGTATCACCTACTGAGGTCCTTCATGTAGGACATTTTTTGCTACAATGTCTGGCTTTCCACGCCTGAAATGCTCTTGTGGGCTTTTCAGCCAGACCAGAATGCCTTAAGGTCAACCTTCCTTCTTTTTTAGGATATGGCATTTTGTTAAGGTATAAGTACTCTTAGAGACCCTGCTAGGGGAAATAACTCATTTGTTTTCATGATTTGAACCTGAGAAAAGAAACCTAGAAATCTCAGGAGTGAAAAGGGGGCCCTTTCTAGTCTACTGGAATTCAGCAGTGTGTCTCAGGATTTCAAGCCTGAAGCTAAGACCAATGAGCATGGAAGGAATGAATGCCGCCTCCTTTATGAGGAGGAAGCTTAAAATAGGAGCCAAGGAGAGCTCTCAAAGCCCATAGAATATGAAGTGATGACAAGTACAGCAAAGAGAGGTTGGGAGTGAAAGGAAATTGTGGAAGAAGGAAGAATAAAGAAATCCTAAATACCCCTAGTTTCAGTTTCTAGGAGGGAAAAAATTCAAAGAATATCCCTATCTTTCAAATATGTTTGCTCAAACACAATGGCCTCCAGTTAGCCAATATTAGTTCTTTATCTGTTATCTGGCTCTCCCGGGTTTGCTCCTGTGAGCTGAAACTCTCAGATCCTTTCCTTGTGAAGTTTTCAAAAGATGCTGCTGCAGACTTGAGTGGACTATCATAGCTCCATAGTCGGTTGCCTCTGGTGAGTGATCAGGTCCTAAGCTATTTCCTTTAGCTTTTCAGTAAAAAGTGAGCTCCTTATGCCCACTTTTCTCAGCAGCATTATGTAGAGAGAAGCTCAGGAGAGAAAATGGAGACAGCGGAACCATATTTGGCAAATCTGAACCAGCTAGGGTATTTATTTTAGATAGTACACACTTTCCAAAAAAAAAAAAAAAAAGCTGCATGCTTCAGGAAGATAACATCTTCTATTCTCTACTTGGCTTTTTCTTTTTGGGTAATTTAACAAGGCATCTTGGGGTTTGTAAGTGACAGCCTTATGATGCAAACCAAGTCCTATCTATATCTATATGCTAGAAGCTGTATATAATTAACTCATTACAATGAGATAAAAACAGAATGTGGTAGCTGTTTTTGGTTCTGTTTTGAGGTGAGGGAATTAAGGCAGAAAGAGTTTAGTTTAGTTTGTTTATTTCAAGGCCACAAATCTGTTAAGCAGCAGGATTCAGACTATGGTATGTACTACTACGAATGCCTGCATTTTTCCTGGTGAGATGTAGGCAATGTAATCAGCCAAAGGCCTTAAGAGGAAACAGAAAATTAGACACTTGTTGTGATTTGGTAATTAATCATACCCTTGACTCCCTCTAAATTCTAAGCAGATAGACAGTGGGATAAGATAAATGAATATCAGCCTTTCAAACTGGAAATAGAAGATTGGAAAACATGGCTTGGAGGAGAGGCTGTAATCAGGTCTCCTAATTGCTTCCCTATGAATTGAACCAGTTTACTCACCAAGCTGCAGACAACACAGTTAGAGCACTGCTGGCTGTTCTTCTGCCCAAGTTGGCTTGCTATGGGGAGGAGCAGCAATCGGAGGAGTGCTTGGATCTGTTGAAAGGAGCTAGGTTACATGTGTTCAGTTCCTCCTTCTGCTCTTGCCAATCTGATAACTCACCCTATTTCTCTTAGGGAGAGAATGAAGAATAGAAAAGACAAAACCATTTCTCCCATTTGCACTTTTTAGGAGTGAGGTGGGATTTTCCTTCCTTCTAAGGAAATATGAAGAGCTAGCGTCTCCCTAAAGGAATGAAACTATATATTTTTTAGAAGTTCCTACTTGGAATTTGGTGCAAAGATTCAAAATTATTTTAGATTAAACTGAGTTGAATTTCAAGCCTACACATTTTGTGGTAAGAGGCAATGATTTAAATGCTGAGTTAAAGAATCAATGTTAGTTCATCTGCTCAAAGTGAATAAGCAAGTGAAACATCTAGTCATGTCAGTGGAGAAAAGCAATGAAGCCGATTAATTATTTAACTGGATTGGTAAAAAGAGAGAAGAACTGAGAGGGAATAATTTCAGATGTAATTCACATGCTTTTGTTGCAAGAGAGAAAAAGAAATCAGAACATTTGGTTGAAGAGGAGAGATTGGATATTAATGTAGGTGAGCACAGAGATAGCAAAGGGAAAAGTCATAAATCAAAAAGATGACCTAACAGCTGCAGACAAATGCCCACGTTAAAGACAACTTTGATGTTGGTGTAGAATGTTGACTGATTTGGTTGGGTCTTTGATGATGAGACCACATAACAAACTCTTCTGCCTTACTTAGAGAAGAACTCAGATGTTCAGATCTCATAGAATCTTGTGTGTGGCTCAACAGCATCAACTCTCCACTTAACACAAAATTTGCTTAATTAAGGCAAGAGATTTTGGTCAAGTTCCAGTCTGATGCTTTTGAAGGCCAATATTTAGATTGCATGATGCATTTTTCATGTTGGACTAGGAGTTTCCAATAAAATAAAGAAGGTGACTTTGGTATATTATGAACATTTTGGTAATATATCCCAGATTTGCTTAGTGAATTGTAACATCTTGTTGACTAGTATTTACTGAGAGTTCTTCATAAATTTCTAGTTACTCAGAACATCCTTCAACATGGCTACTACTCTCTTTCCTCTTGTAAATACATAAGTCAGTCAACCACACGAACAACTGGCCCTTTACTGGAATGAGAAATGCAGATCCTACTTATGAATCTCATATTTACCCTATGTGAGCCTCGGGAAGTGACTTTATTCATTCCTTTAGCAAGTATTTCTTAGGCACCTACGTATTTTCAGCTCTGGGCATAATTTCTGCCTTCATGGAATGTAAAACTGAGTGGAGAAGACAGAGCCTTAAACAAGTCATTACAGTCAAGTGCAATAAGTGCTATTTTAGGAGACTTGCAGGAAGGAGCCCATGACAGCACAGACAAGGGGATACATCTGTCTTAATGGGCCAGTTAAAGCCTCTCATGTTTTAACTGAGACTTAAAAAGTTAAGTGAATATTTGAAGAATGAGTGATTAGCAAATAAGGAGCTGCCTCTTAATCAGGGAGACAAGAGTGCTACTAGCACATTGTTTTATTTATGAGAGATCCAGAGAAAGACAAGGATACAGGGAACTCCCACCTGCTGGTTCACTCCCTAGATGTCTGCAACAGGCCAAAATCAGGAGATGGGAACTCAATCCAAGTCTCCCATGTGGGTGGCAGAGACACAATCACGTGAGTCAACATCATTGCCTCTGAAGTTGCACATTACCACATATCAGAGCTAGAGCCAGGAAGCAAACTTAGGTATTTAGACATAGGACTTGGGTGTTTTAACAAGAATCTTAACCATTAAACCAAATGTCTGCCCTCTACTACATACTTAGTCCAGAGAATTTCAGTTTGTTGAGAACATTAAATATAAGAATGGGAGTAGCATCCTGGAGAGACTGGGGGACAGAAATCTGAGGAATGTGCTGAGAAATAAATCTGGAGAGGGAGTCGAGCTCTCTGGTTTCAATAAGCACAAAATAGAAATAATAATGATCACCTAATCCACATATTCTAAGAATCAAAGAAGTACAACACAAGCAAAACATGACGGGAGTGTTGTTGTAGATATACACTCACTTTTCCATGTATTTCACAAATCATACTCTGGTGATCTTTTGACTAAAGTTGTAATGTGATAAAAATTTGGAACATAAATATTAATTGCTGCAACAGAGTATATGTATGTATCTGTTTTCTACCCCATTATACATTTTTCATGGATGTCTTTATTAGTTAAGGCAACATCTAACATAAATGGCTGAGCAGTGGAAGAGATATTTCCCAGGACCCTCACCTCATATCTGGTGAGCAATCATCTCACACAGAAGTGCTCTTGCAACCTCCCTAGGCAATTTCTCTCTGCTCAATCACTGGGCAGTCTAGATCCTCTCAGTGGAGAGTCAAATCAGACATAAGACTCTTGTTGTTGCTTTTTCTTTTAAAGTCCCAATTCAACTCTTTCTAGTTTTACTCTCAAGAAGAATATATTTTGGCAGTGCATTGAGAATATTTTTTTAAATAGCTAGCCTCTATTTTGCATAAATCTAAAGCCTAGGTTTTTGAATCTCATATATGGCTCAGGTCACTGTGTACACCTGTAAAAGTTTGTTTTCACATGTTTTCCTTAGATAAGGGACTCAGAAAAGATGCAATGAGATTTCAAAGAGTTTGTGGAAAAATGGAATTAAAATATGAGTTTATTTGGAACAAATAAATGAAACCAATGTATAACATTTTTGAAAAGATTTATTTATTTACTTGAGAGGCAGAGTTATAGACAGAGAGAGGAAGAAAGAGAGAGAGAGAGAGAGAGAGAGAGAGAGAGAGGTCTTCCATCTGCTGGTTCACTCCCCAAATAGCCTCATTGCCTGGAGCTGGGCTGATGTGAAGCCAGGAGCCAGGAGCCAGAAACCAGGAGCCAGGAGCTTCCTCTGTGTCTCCCACATTGGTGCAGGGGCCCACATACTTGGACCATCTTCCACTGCTTTCCCAGGCCATCAGCAGGGAGCTGGATTAGAAGTGGAGCAGCCATGACTCTAACTGGTGCCCTCATATAGGTTGTTAGTGCCACAGGCAGTTGCTCAACCTACTACCCCACAGCACCAACCCTGTATAACATTTTCATAATAAGTATTTTCCACGAACTTTTTGAAGACCCTTTGTATGGATGGATGTCAAGACTTTTGCAACAAAATGAATTTGTCTTTTAATTCCATTTCCCATGATCTTTTTCAAGTACCCTTAAGTGTTCAGTCTATATAAATAGCTCACCTTGACTTCAAATAGGTTTTCTGTTTTCTAAAGAAAGTTATTTGTAGCAGGTGGAAGGCTTTTCATACTTTCAGTGCCTGGTTTCCAAGCTACCAAGATTTTTGAAGAGAGAAGGTGAATTAATTTCAAAGCTGGAGTGAAAATGTGAAGAATTTATTGACTTTTCAGCTCTGTTACTTACACTTCTATTTCTTTCAGGGATACAGAAAGAGAAGTGCCTGGAAAACAGAACATTGTGCTCCAGACTGATACTTTGGTATTGGTATTTGTTAAGACTTATCTGTACTGCGCTTTTTGGCACAGACTTGTTCTATCGTTTTTGTAATCACAAATGTCTCTTTAACTTTGATGTGCTGCCCTTTTTTGCTTTGAAGACTGAGGGTTCAGGGAGATATCTTGAGTTTGCAGAGTTGTCTGTTTTAGAAGGCAAATTGGGAAGAGCAAGGCAGCACTTCAGGTCAGCTTTTTGGAAGTTGGAGGGAAAGGTGTGAATAACACATCTTCAGTCTTGAGACGTGTGATTGGCTTCAGTTTTTGAGAACATCACTCTGGGAATATGTATGTGTGGGAGCTACAAAGGAACTACACCAATGGAGCTAAAAGAAAGCTTTAAATTGGGTCCTCTAACCCCACCCCATCAACTAAAATTGTTAGGACTTTCACTTCCAAATATCCAACCCCTACTCTTTGGCAGGATATCTGGAATCTCAGATGTCCTTCTAGGAAGCCAGTATAATTCTTTATTTGTGGATGCTGGGGCCAGTGTCTGATCAGTAGCATTGTAGCCATAGCTGCTGCTTTTGTCACTGTACTGCTGGACTTGGAGCCTCCCTGATTGCCAGTGACCTGGCCTGCTTGGCAGCCTCCTGTCCCTACTTGGGTTTATTTATGTGTGTTTGATGATTGAATATCCCCAATGGTACTCTTGTCCTTATGTGGTCTTCACTCCTCTGTGCAATGTGGTAGGGAAGGGGATTACTGTTCCTTTATTACTTCCAGAATGACCTTGCTCTCAGTTTCTTACAGTGCCCCCTAGTGTTGCCACATTATATTTGATTGTCTCTTCTACTCTTTGGCAGATCAGAGTCCCTGCAGATTAGGAGTCTCAAGGATTAGGAATCACTTAGGATTTTCAGATACAGCAAAAACAAATAGAGAATATGCAGTTAAGTTTGAGTTTCAGATAAACAATATAGAATTTTAAAGCTTAAGTATGCCTCATATGTTGCATTGGTCATATTTATACTTAAGCATTCTTCATTGGTTATTTAAAATACAAATTTAACTAAGTATCCTCATATTTTATCTGGCAACTCTATAAGTATTAAATCCAAGTTACTGATCTTCCCACTTCTGGGTCCCTTATCAAACTTAAAATCTAACTGATACGGGACTGGTGCTGTGGCGAAAGAGGTAAAGCCGCCGCCTGCAGGGGCGGCATCTCATATGGGCATTGGTTCTAGTTTTGGCTGCTCCACTTCCAAACCAGCTCTCTGCTATGGCCTGGGAATGCAGTTGAAGATGGCTGAAGTGCTTGGGCCCCTGCAACCACGTGGGAGACCTGGAAGAAGCTCCTGGCTCCTGGCTTCGGATCAGCTCAGCTTTGGCCATTGCAGTCATTTGGGAAGTGAACCAGTGGAATGGAAGACCTCTCTCCCTCTCTGGCTCTATGTCTCTCTGTAACTCTTTCAAATAAATAAAATAAGTCTTTAAAAAATGTAACTGATGTAACAGATTACACATCAAAAATATTTCTTAAATGTTCTTAATTTTTTAAAAGAAGTATTTATTTTAAAGAGAGAGAGAGAAAGAGAGCAAACACTTCCATCCACTGGTTTACTCCCCAGATAACCACAATAGCAGGGCTGGTCCGCCAAAGCCAGGAGCTAGGAACTCCATCAGAGTTTCCCAAAGGGTGGCAGGAAATCAGATACTTGGGCCATCATCTGCTGTCTTCCCAGGTTCATTAACAAGAAGCTGGATCTGAAGCAGAGGATTCAAATCAGGATTCAAGTCAGCACTCCCATATATGATGGAGGCATCACAAGTGGTGGTTTAACTCATGTGCCACAATGCCTACCCTGACATTTTTCCTTTACTTACATACATACATACTTCCTGACATACTTTCCTTTCCTTTACATTTTTCCTTTACCTTATAGTCTGGGTAATGCATGAATAGACCAGGACTGAGTTAACAAACATAAAAACATGTTTTCTTTCACTTTTAATATTCAAAATCAGTTCTATAGTATGAAAGCCTGAATTTCCAGCAGCATGGACCATGAGTTTGGCCTACAGAAAAATCTTCACAATGTGTGTGATAGAATCTAATGATTCAGGCTGGTGCCGCCACTCACTTGGCTACTCCTCCACCTGTGGTGCCGGCACCCTGGGTTCTAGTCCCTGTTGGGGTGCCGGATTCTGTCCCGGTTGCTCCTCTTTCAGTCCAGCTCTCTGCTGTGGTCCGGGAGTGCAATGGAGGATGGCCCAAGTGCTTGGGCCCTGTACCCCACACGGGAGACCAGGAGGAAGCACCTGGCTCCTGGCTTCGGATTGGCGCAGCGCACCAACCATAGTGGCCATTTGGGGGGTGAACAAATGGAAAAGGAAGATCTCTCTCTCTCTCTCTCTCTCTGTGTGTGTCTAACTCTGCTTGTTTAAAAAAAAAGAATCTAATGATTCAGACAGAATTTTGAAAAGTCAAAATATTGATTGAGTTGCACAAGATCATTTTATGGGAAATTTAATGTGATATTTTTCTCCTTTCCCTCTATGATATAAATATCAAATATCTTTCAGGGAGAGGAGATAATGTATCTACATGGTGACAGCAGATTTATAAGCAGATACTGAAATATTCGCCAGTAAAAATAAACAGTGTCCAAATGTCCATTGTTGGAAGGGTAATATATGGTAAACACATACACAGAATATTATTCAGCCATAAAAAAGAAGGAGATTCTGGGGCCAGCACAGCCGAGCAGCAGGTTAAGCCACTGCTTTGTAATGCTGGCATCCACATTGGATTGCTGGTTCTAGACCAGGCTATATTCTGATTCAGCTGCCTGTTAATAGACCTAGGAAGGCAGCAGATGGTGGTCCAACTGCTTGGGTCCCCGCCACCCTCCTAGGAGATCAGGATGAAGTTCCTGATTTCTGGCTTTGGCTTGGCTCAGATCTGGCATTGTGGTCATTTGTGGAGTGAACTAGGGGCTGAAAGATCTCTCTCTCTCTCTCTCTTTCTCTCTCTCTGTCCCCCTATTGATGTCTTTCATATAAATCAATTTTTTAAGAAAAAAGATTGTGACAAATGCCACAAAAATGGATGAATCTTGAGATTATGCCATGAATAAGCCAGTCACAAAAGGATAAATACTGTGGTTTTTTTTTCTTATAAGAGGTACCTAGGGTAGTAAAATTAAAAGACAAAAAGCAGAACTGTGGCAGAGGGTGGCAGTGGGAAGAGGAGTGAAATGAGGAGGTGCTTAATGCTATGAAAAAGTTTTGTTGATTTATTGCATTATAATATGAATATATTTATCACCACTGGAGTGTGCACAGAAATATTGTTAAGATGACTAATTTCATGTGTATTTCATCATAATTAAAAAAACAAAACTAAGTGTTTCAATTTTGCTTTTAACACTAAATGATTTATTATCTGATGCACTTAAAACTTCTTTGGGTGAAACCCTCCGGTTACTTAATGAATCTGTATCAATCTAACAGGAACCTTTGGATTTCTTCCTACTAGACTTTCACTTTATCCTTCCCTTGGTGGTAGTTGGATTTATCTTGTTTCAGCTACAGTAACTGCAAACATCTTGCTTCGGTAATTTCAATAAAAATTTGAAGGAAAACATTTTTCCTTTACTTACACATCATTTCAACAAATTCATATAATACGAGAGCTGCAAGGTTAAAAATTCCTGAAACAGCAGGAGTCATGATGCAGCAGGTTAAGCCTGCTGCTTGTGATGCCACATCTCTTATTGGAGTGCAGGTTGGCATGTCGGCCACTCTGCTTCTGATCCAGCTTCCTGTTAATGCTCCTGGAAAAGCAGCAGAAGATGGCCCAAGTACTTGGGTTCCTGCCACACTGTGGGAAACCTGGATGATGTTCCAGATTCCTGGCTTTAGCCTGGCTGTTGAGGCCTTTGGGGACTGAATCAATGGATAGATCTTCCTCTCCATGTCTCTACTTCTCACTCTGCAGCCTTACCTTCAAATTAATAAGAAATCTTTTAAAAAACTTCCTGAAAGCATGGGGAGACAAAATCAGTCTAACCATTTTAGCAGGAGCTGCATGAAACAGAGCTGGTGCTTTTATTTTCTGATTTTACAGACGTGTATTCTTGAAATACAAAGTCAGAATAATATTTAACTTATAAATGGGGAAAAGAAGACAAAAAGCAGACTCTAAACATAACTACCATCCAGATCAATGATAAAAATTATATTTTAGATGAAAAATATATCATTTATTATAATTTTTATATATTAGCATGCTTCTTCCTTAAATCCTGCCTTTAACATGATGTTAATGTCAAATTATCCTCCAGCTGATTCTCAGCTGATATTTAGTGAGTTATCCTCGGATATTTCTAATCTAGTATTTTTCTAAAAGATATTTTTGTCCCCAGGCAAAACTCAGTTTTGGCATTTTTTACAACTAAAAGACTGAGCAATTTCTTGGCTTACCCGATAATTTCAAGAAGTGATTTTGCTTTTGTAAGGACCCAGTGGTGTAAAAGTAGACCATGAGTCTCCAAACAGCTGGCAACTTTGAGAATTTTGTGTAAAATATCCAGGAAATAAAGGTAAAATATTAAATATGCAATATCTCAGGTCAGGTGTGAAGATGTTATCGATTCAGGCAAAGCAGAGAATGAAACAGAAGCTTGCAATTTACTCAATCATTTACTGGGAAGATACGAAGCAAACATTTAAGATGTCTGGCAGTACTTTTAATTTGATTTGATATGTGAGCACTCAAAGTTGCACTTTGAATGGAAGTTCTGTGACATTTTTGTTTCCTCTGGAGTTGGTCTTTGGTATGAGTTATCTAGATAACTGTACAAAATTTCATATTAAATTTGAATGCATAATGAAGCACACAGCTTGAATCCTAACACTAGGATGGTACTGTAGACACCAGAAAGGGAGTAATGTTGTTCCTCCTTATCTGTTCTTTAGTTCAGAGCATCCTCTCCATCAGAGGATCCTGGGCATCACTTTCATTTCTTTGTCCAAAAGCACATTCATAGGAACAACTCACTGGGCCCTGTCCATGTGCTTCCTGCCTATGCTGTAAACTCATGGCAGATCGCTAATGTGATCGCAGTGCTGGACTCCTGCCCTTCTTCTCCTTCATCTAGGCAGAGAAAATTCTTCTCCTTTTAGGACTCAACATTCATTTTCACCTTTTCTATTGAAAAATTCTGGGAAACACTCATTTTTCCCCCATATGTTCTCTAAACAAACTTTCCTAGAATGCTGTAAAAAATTCTGTAAGTGTTGACCAAACTATTGAAACAGGAATAGGCAAAGAGCAAAGAGACATTCAGTGGGGGAAAGGTTAAGCTACTGCAAGGCCAATAAACAAACATGAACACTGGGAAGCCAACTGACCTGCCATGTTGTAGGAAAGAAACAACTCACAGTACTTCAAAAACAGGAAATAAGGTCCGCCAAGAAAGAAATGTTCCCATTTTTTTTTTCAGTAATAAAATCGCATCATGTGAGTTGTAATCAGCCTGTAAGTTTATTTTTTCTTTTTATTTTATTTTACCTTTTTTTTTTTTTTGGATAGGCAGAGTTAGTGAGAGAGAGTGAAAGAGACAGAGAGAAAGGTCTTCCTTTCGTTGGTTCACCTCCAAATACCTGCTACGGCCGGCACGCTGCGGCCGGTGCGCTGTGGCCATCTGAAGCCAGGATCCAGGTGCTTCCTCCTGGTCTCCCATGTTGGGGCAGGGCCCAAGGACCTGGGCCATCCTCCACTGCACTCCCGGCTCACAGCAGAGAGCTGGACTGGAAGAGGAGCAACCGGGACTAGAACCCAGGGTGCTGGCGCCGCAGGCGGAGAATTAGCCAAGTGAGCCACGGCACCGGCCAGCCTGTAATTTTATCCACAGAACATTTTGACCTTTCTTGTCTTTCTTTTTCTCTGCTTGGTCTTTGCTTGGGAAGACTTTAGGGTTTCATTGGAGGAGAGGGGAGAAAAAGATCTGCTTGGTATTATTTCAGCTTTTACACAACATTCATTCCTGCCTTCCCCTGCTTTGTCCAGATCACAACCAATTGCTTTCCTTCCTGTTGAAAGAACCCCCGCTGCACCTGCTTTTTGGTTTCCTGGGTGGAGGATGTCTGTCAGCTGGAAGCCCTGTGAGTCTTAATTTTCAAGGATTTTTAGTTGTAAACCATTCAAAGCGTGAGCTAAAGTTTCAGTCAAAGGTAACTTTAGTAGTTGAGCCTGATTTCCACCCCATCCTCTTTCTATCAGGAATATATGGGAAGCTTTCTGTGAGTGGATACGCTCTTTAGTTAAAAGGTGAACTTGTGTTCCATGTATCTGATAAAGGTTCCTGAAGACTGACATTTGGAAAGAAGAGAAAGAGAGTGAGAAAGCGTGCGTAAGAGAGAGGGAGAGAAAGAGAGGGAGAGAAAAAGAGACAGAGAAACTGGATCCAAAGGCTTACAAAGGGATTAGAAAAGTTCACCCCAGATGGAAAATTTCATATGAGCTGGGGAAAATGTATAAGTGAAATATCAGTATCATAAAATAACAGGAAATAGTGTAATCTACCTGATGGAGTACACTGTCACGTTTCAAAAAAAAAAAAATCCTAATTTCCTTCAAAATTGTTCTTGTGTTTGAGCCAATAAGCTGCAGTTAAAGCTGACCACGGGCCTTGCTTCTGCCAAACTCGTATTTGCCAACAAAGCCTCTGTGTGTTTACAATGGAAACTCTTCCATTCTATTTTTTTTCTAATTAAAATAAAGCCACCCAGAGGCAGACAGAAATCATGCAATAAGGAAAGAAAGAAAATTGCTAATGATATGGGTGAATTATAATCTAGAAGTTTAGAGGGAAATTGTAGTGAGTGTTAGAGAAATGGATTCGAAGCAAATTTAGGGTCAACCAGAGAAATGTGTGAGGGGAAAATCCTGTGTTTTCCTTTAATAAGTAATAATAATAATACAATTTGTTTTAAGTATGTGCGTGGTGGAAGATAAATCAGCAGATGAATGCTTAAGGCACTTACTCTTGGGAAATGTGATATTGGTGTAATTTTTGCTTTGGGTTTTTAAATTTTTTTTTCTTTCATACTCCTAGGATGGATTACATGACTTAGAAAGCCATTGCTGAGCATACAAGGAAAAACATGTTCAGTAGCTTAGACAGGGTATTATCAGGATTAATTTCTTGTTATCCATGCTGATTATTTTGACTGGGATGATTATGATTTTCCAGAAGTCTGAAATGATTTCAGAACCCATCACTTACATACACATACACAAAACCTATTTGACACAGTGAAATGGGTCAGGCACTGTGCAAAGCACAGTAGAGAATATGAAGATGAACTAAAATTCAAAGATGTGAGTAGAAATGTAAGAATGATTCAGGCCAGTGATAAATGTCCCATAAAATAAAACATTGTAGAAGTTAAAAGGATGGATGGATGACATACAGATGGGATGTGGTCCAACAAAGGCTTCTTAGAGAGAGAGAATTTACACTGTACTGTTAAGATTTGAAAGGACTTATTCATAATCCTGAGCAGGTTTTCATCAATTTCTAAGTGACTTATTTATTAATTTATTTGAAAGACAGAGTGACAGGGACTGAGGGAGAAACAAAGAGAGACTGATCTTCTCTGTTGGTTCACTCCCCCAAATGGCTGCAACAGCCAGGGCTGGGTCAGGCCAAAGCCAGGAGCTTGGAACTCCATCTGAGTCTCCTGTGGGTAACAGGGTCCCATGCACTTGAGCCATCATCTAACTGCTTTCCCACGCACATTAGCAGGGAAAGTGGAGCAACCATTACTTGAAAAGGCATTGCAATATGAGATGTGGCATCACAATGGTGGTTTAACCCACAGCTCCACAATGCCAGCCCCCTTTCATCAATTTTAAATAGAGCTCTGCACATTTACTGACTCATTCATTCATTTAACAAATGTATATCTTACTTCAGATGTTCTAGGTTCTGGGGATGGGGCAGTGAAGTAGACAGGCCAGTATCCACACAGAGTGGTATTCTGCCAAGGTGGTGGTAGAATTTGAACATTTCGTGTTTTCCAAACATTTGTTGACTTGAAACTACTGGTATTTGCCACAAATTGAGTGGGCTGGTCTTTACAACTAATCAGTTTGTACTTATTGGAAAATTTTAAACTTTGAACAAAAATCTTAAGAACTATTCTAATGTCCTACGGCAATAATTTGAATAGTTGAATGAATTGTGCACAGCTGGACAAAAACTGAGGAGAAAGGCAGATGATAGTGCTTAGGAAAGCTTTTGCCTCTGTAAAAGATAAAGTACTAAGAATGAAAGCAATAAGTGGGGTGAGTGTTGTGGTACAGAGGTTTAAACCGCCACTTGCGATGCTCTTAGCCCATATTGGAGTGCCACATAAAGTCTTGGCTACTCTGCTTCCAATATATTTCCCTGCTAATGCATTCTGAGAGCAGATGATAGATCAAGTGCCTGGGTGGGCCTCTGCCACTCAGGTGGAAGAGTTCCAGTGTGGAAGGAGTTCCAGATTCCTGGGTTCAACCTGGTCCAGCACTGGCTGGTTGTGGGCATTTGGGGAGTGAACCAGAGGATAAGAGGCTCCCCCTGTGTCTCTGTCTCTGTCTCTGTGTCTCTTGCTCTCTTTGTCATTCTACCTTTCAAATATATGAAAATAAATAAAGAAACAAAAAAGAATAAAAGCAATAAGAGAGATGCATTCCACATGATTTGTAGGGTTGAAGATGTGTAAAAATTGTAGGGCTAATTAAGGAAGCAGAAGGTTAGATTTGGAAGAAAATTTTCCTAAAGACTACTTGAGGAATGTGTGAGAATTAGTCTCCTAATACATTGCAAATAACTTTCAAGTTCTTTGTTTTATGCAACACTTGAATCTACCCAGGAAGAGCAGTTATGGCAGAAAGTGATAGATAGCAACAGCTTCTATGTAACCTACCAAAGTAGGATTTGTCCATGAATATACCACTACTAGATGAATATCTCACTTGAGAATGAATAGACATTTGATCACTTAAGATTGTGTGGCCACTAGAAAATGGTTTGTCAATATTTAAATTATTTTGCTTTTAATATATAGAACAACCAAGTGAAATTTCATAGAATTAATCCAATTCCTTAAAAAAACAATCTTTTATCATCACAGAAGAAGGATCATTAGATATTCACAAATCCAGCTTTTAGATTCTGGATCTTTTAGAGAGCAGGGCCACGAGACTCTAAAATCAGTTGTGAATATTTCAGTCCTTGCCCAAGTCTCCTTAGGATGGTGGAAGTGAGGGTGAAGAGTTACCTTGAGGCAAAGGAAGGTTGGGAATCAATGTGATCTGATGTGTTCCTTCCTCAGCCTTTGCTTCACAGTGAGTCGCAAAGATGTACAGCAGCTTCTCAAAAAGAACAGTCATTCGCAAAGAGAACTGCACCCTGGGGTAGCTCATGGAGAAGATAATGGAGAGAGAAATTATGTGCTGAGTTCCCTCGGGTCTTTTGTTTGTTAATGGTCAAGATCCAACCTCTGGGGAGTTAATTTGCCTTATATTTAGGTTGTAACATCTACTGCCTTGCAGCCTCTCAGGAAACCAGATCCCATGCTCCCTAATGTGGCATTCCAACTGAGCTGGAAGAAGAGAGGTAATTGGCACCTGTGGGATACTGACAAATAGAGGATGGGAGAAACAGGGGAAGTGCTCTGAGAGGACACATGAGCTTTGCAGGCAAGGCACCAGCCTAGGGATGTTTACAACAATCCCTATCCATGAAGTTGCCCCTCCAGTTGGGCTCCTACAGTCTATTTCACTATAGTACTAATTAGGCCATTTCACATTTCAGTGAAACTGTGTGTGTGTGTGTTTTATTTCTCTAATTAGGTATTTACAAGCTGTACAGTGACAGGAAGGATGTTTGACTTATCTCTGTATCTCAGTAGTCCACAGACATCTTGATGCGTAACATTTCTTCAAAACTACCAGAATGAAGAGAAGAAGAGTAGGTGGAAAAAAAGAAATAAGAGTTTGCTTGAGTGAATAAAAACATTCATAATTTCATTTATTTTTCTTTCCATCCAATGTGTAGAAACATCACCTCAGTCAGTAGTTACTCAACATTTTATACACCAATGATTCTTGTAGGGGAAAACAGGAGGTACAGAAGAAAATGATTTGAAAAATTCTCCAGGTGGCCATAATATGCCTCTCTTTTCTCCACACAGAAGAGAACCAATGGAATGCATAACCCCTCCCCAAAACAATTTGGATTAAAATCCCTTATAAAGAAAATAGGATACCCAAAGTTATGGAAGTGGGGATGGATAGTAATTTGGGAAAACTGACAATTATCATTTTGGGAAAATGGAATATGTTGGTTTGCCTGGATCTTTATCAGTTTTGACTACTGAATGCTTAACTATATTTATTACATTGACTGTCAGAACAAAGCAGAAAATGCCTAGCTGGCATGTACAATTCTCTATCACCTGGAATTTCTCCATGGTACAATCACACACTTCCTTTATAAATCAAAACAAGGATCTGGATCCATTCCCCTTCCCTGCACAAAATCGTAGAAAGAAAACACTTCTAAAATAAACCAGTGGTTTCCTAAATTGGAAGTGTGAGTACAAAAAACCATAAATGACTTACCATAAATAATCACTTGCACTAATGATAAAAGTCAGACTTCTTACATCACAGTTTTCAGTTTTCCTGGGATTAAACATAGCCCTGAAACACATTACAACAAAATGGAATGGAAAACACCAGGCCCAGTTTAACTTGATTTCTCTAGATCGGGGTGGGTCAGTGTTATCCTGAAATAGCTTGTGAACAGCACAATTTCTCAAGCTTCTTCTACCATATGAAATTACCAAAATAAATAGCAGCAATATTTTATCTGCAATATCAGCAAGATCATATAACATAAAGTAGGCTGGTATCACTTAACAAGCTGGGTTTAAAAAAAAACCCTGTGGTGGAGTATTGGGAAGAGTTGGCGCTAATGCATACCACAGTGTGTCTCCCTCCTTACTGTAGTATGATGTATTAAAGCTTTCCATCTAATTGACTCAGAATCCCTGCGCTCTGCAATGTGGTGTCCTCTGTTATAAACCAGACTTAAAGCCTGATTTTTGTAGCTTCAAGCAGTGAAGTGTGCTGGCCCTGTGAAATGAGCTTTCCCTCTGCATTATATAAGATGTGCTCTATACAGTCCTCTTCCACGGAATTGAAACAGAGTGAAAGAATATATTTCTGTGACTTTACCATGAGAAGAAAAAGAGAGGGAGCACAGCTAAATGAAACATGAATATGTTTCGCATTTTGATTTTATTACTTGTGCATTTCAAACAGAGTCAACCCTCCACTATGATAAATTTTGAATTCCTTGATGAAGATGGGAGTACACATTTAATTTTATGGAAATCTGTACATTTGTTTAATGTAAAATCATTTTATTATTCTTCAGGAAATGTGACTTAAACTAAATGCCAAATTTTAAGATATCTACTAACTAGGCCATCCTCTTCATTTACATTAAAATATCATGAAACTTCTGGTGTTTTAAAGAATGAACTATGAGGTGGACATTTGGCAATGTGGTTAGGATGACACTTCTGATACCTGTGCCCCATACAGGAGTTCCTGGGTCCAGGTATAGATGTGTTTCTAGTTCCAGCTTCCTGCTAATGTATAACCTAGAAGGTACCATGTGATAGCTCAAGTAGTTGGGTCCCTGCCATGCATGTAGGAGACTACAATAAAGTTCCTGGCTCTTGGTTTTGGCTGGTCCAGATCTGGCTGTTAGGAGTATGTGGGGGAATGAGCAGTAGAGGATGGCCAAAGCACTTGGGTTCCTGCCACCCTTGTGGGACACCCAGATGAAACTTCTGAGGCCATCGAGGCCATCTGGGGAATGAACCAGTTGATGGAAGATATTGCACGTGCTCTCTCTCTCTCTCTCTCCCTCCCTCCCTTGCTCTCTGTAATTCTTTCAAATAAATAAATAAATAAATAAATGATACTTTAAACAACCCCAGTAATCTTTTTATAAGACAGATTAAAGTTGATTAAAAATCTAATAAATTAATTCAAATTTTTATGCTTAGATAAAAGTTTAAAAAATCCCAAACTCAAACTACCATAATCTCTTGAACATATGATGTAGCAGTGGTACATCCTGATTTACTATGGTACTTTATGATGGTACAAATGTGACACTCATTTATTAGAAACTATACTTTGCATTTTCAATTTTAATCTCATCCCAGGCTAGCAATACATGATATGATACTCACCATGTTGAATAACAGTAACTCCAACTCATAAA